>NC_091330.1:18174031-18194031 GCF_038502225.1 Cherax quadricarinatus
AATAATAACAATAATAATAACAATAATAATAATAATAATAATAATAATAATAATAATAATAACAATAATAATAATAATAATAATAATAATAATAATAACAATAATAATAATAATAATAATAATAATAATAATAATAATAATAATAATAATAACAATAATAATAATAGTAATAATAATAATAATAATAATAATAATAATAATAATAATAATAACAATAATAATAATAATAATAATAATAACAATAATAATAATAATAATAATAATAATAATAATAATAATAATAATAATAATAATAATAATAATAATAATAATAATAATAATAATAATAATAATAATAATAATAATAATAATAAAATATTAATAATAATAATATTAAATCCAGATGACGTACGATGTCATGTCAATATAATAAACTTGTACTCGCAGCTACCAAACTCTTCTCCTCAGTTCCCTATGTGTACTCACCTAATTGTGGTTACAAAGGTCGAGTTATAGCTCCTGGAACCGCCTCTTCACTGGTGTGTTTGTGTGTGCTCACCTATTTGTGGTTGCAGGGGTCGATTCATAGCTCCTGCCCGTCTTCACTGGTGTGTGTGTGTGTGTGTGTCTGTACTCACCTATTTATACTCTCTTATCTGTGGTTACATAGGTCGATTCATAGCTCCTGGTCTCGCCTCTTCACTGATTGCTACTAGGTCCCCTCTCTTTCCCTGCTCCCTGAGCTTTATCAAATCTCGTCTTAAAACTATGTATGGTTCCTGCCTCCACTACATCTAGTCCTGTATGATCCTCGTCCGATTTAATTCTCCTCATTAACTTCACATCATTTGCAGACAGGGATACTTCTGAGTCTATCCCTTCCGTCATGTCATTCACATATACCTATATTAGCACTGGTCCTAGGACTGGCCCCTGTGGAACCCCGTTCGTCACAGGCGCACACTCTGACACCTCGTCACTTACCATGACTCGTTGCTGCCTCCCTGTCAGGTATTCTCTGATCCATTGCAGTGCCCTTACTGTTATATGTGCCTGATCTTCTAGCTTTTGCACTAATTTCTTGTGAGGAACTGTGTCGAAGGCCTTCTTGCAGTCCAAGAAAACGCAATCTACCCACCCCCTCTTTCTCGTGTCTTACTTCCATTACCTTGTCATAAAACTCCAGTAGGTTTGTGACACAGGATTTTCTTTTCCTGAATCCGTGCTATTTGTCGTTTATAAGCTTGTTCCGTTCTAGGTGCTCCACCAGTCTCCTGATAATCTTCTCCATGACTTTGCATACTATACACGTCAGTGACACTGGTCCGTAGTTTAGTGCCTCGTGTTTGTCTTCCTTAAAAATGGGGACTATATTTACCATCTTCCATACCCCAGGTAGTTGTCCAGTATCAATGGATGTGTTGAAAATTGTGGTTAGCGGCACACACAGCGTCTCTGCTCCCTCTCTAAGGACCCATGGAGAGATATTGTCCAGTCCCATCGCCTATGAGGTAACAGGTTCACTTAGCAGCTTCTTCACCTTCTCCTCCGTTATATTTATGTATTTGTTGGCAAATCCCTTGTTGGTGTGCCCCCCCTATTCTGACTTCTTGGAGTCCTTTCTGTCTCCACTGTAAATACTTCCTTAAATCTCATGTTGAGCTCCTCACATACTTCTTGGTCGTTTCTTGTGAGCTCCCCACCTTCTTTCCTCAGCCTGATTACCTGGACCTTGACTGTTGTCTTCCTCCTGATGTGGCTATACAACAGCTTCAGGTCAGACTTGACTTTTGATGTTATCTCGTTTTCGTACTGTCGCTGGGCCTCCCTCCTTATCTGTGCATACTCGTTTCTGGCTCTCTGACTAATCTCTTTATTTTCCTGGGTCCTTGGTCTTTTGTACTTTTTCCATTCTCTAATGCACTTAGTTTTTGCCTCCCTACACCTTTGGGTAAACGAAGGACTCGTTCTGATCTTACTTTTATTTCTGTTGCCCTTGGGAACAAACCTTTCCTCTGCCTCCTTACATTTTGTTGTCACGTAGTCCATCATTTCGTTTACTGATTTTCCTACCAATTCTCTGTCCCACTGAACCTCTTGCAGGAAGTTCCTCATGCCTTTGTAGTTTGGCTTTTCCCATCCTACTCCTGTTACCCTCTCCACTTATAACTCTATGTATTCAAAGCTCAGAACCACGTGATCACTAGCTCCGAGGGGCCTTTCATATATGATGTCCTCGATGTCCGATCTACTCAGGGTGAATACGAGGTCGAGTCTTGCTGGTTCATCCTCACACCTGTGTGTGTATGTGTGTGTGTGTGTGTGTGTGTGTGTGTGTGTGTGTGTGTGTGTGTGTGTGTGTGTGTGTGTGTGTGTGTGTGTGTGTGTGTGTGTGTTTGTGTGTTTGTGTGTGAACATTCTTATATCTGTTAATTTAAGATAACTAAGACAAGTCAGAGGCAGGCAGGAGGGTAGTGCGTGCCCCTCCACCCTGCCTTACCCTGGCAGGCAGGAGGGTAGTGTGCGCCCCTCCACCCTGCCTTGCCCTGGCAGGCAGGGGGTACAATGTGCCCCGGCACCCTGCCTTGCCTTGGACAAGCGTCACAAGCATGATGTAATGGTGTCATAAAGTGTAGATTTTCCCTGGAAGATAAGCCATTTTTCCTTAGCAAACTGAATTAAGTGTAGGTTCCCTTAGCTCAAGTGGCGATACCACTTGGTGACTGAAGAATGAGCTTTGTAAACGTTGGTTCTCTCCGTCCTGTTAGAAAAATCAATTGTTGCTCGAGAAAGACATAATTAAGTGTTAGCGCCCTTAGTAGTAGTTCTGAGAACACTTGTTGGGCGGTGAACACTTCACGCTCCTCGGAGCCCCTTATTACACGCTCCTCACGATTTACTAAGCCAGGCTCCACTTAACTCATCCAGAGCAGAGCACTGACACAACCGTACAGGTAAGAGTAGCTGACAACAAATACGAGGTGGATATTAAGGAGAGGGTGGTGGTAACATGCAACACAAGCAACTTGTAAGGGAGAAGTGGTGAACTTTGGTGTAAAAGAGAAAATTAACATACACTATAAGTTAAATATTTGGAATAAAAGCTGGTACTTTTACACAGGATGAGTTTCCTATACCATGTCATAAATATGTTAGCTTGGAGAGTATGTAAGGGAGGAAGGAGGGGAGTGTGAGGGAAGAGTAAGACCCGTGGCAGGACACTCTCCTCGAGAATATTATAAGTACTTACTCTCCCTGTTAGAGATATCGTCGACCTTGTTGAACTGTATGTAAATTGTGCTTTTCTTATGATAACTCTTTGTAGAGATAAAACTTCGGCATGGCTAATAGCGTCCCCGGTTACAGGAGTACTAGCTAACTTGTATAGTACTAGCTAACATGTATAGTACTAGCTAACATATACAGTACTAGCTAACATATACAGTACTAGCTAACATGTATAGTACTAGCTAACATGTATAGTACTAACATGTATAGTACTAACATGTATAGTACTAGGTAACATGTATAGTACACTCAGAAGTGAAGCATGGTGGAAATTGCAGCTTTACAAAGACATATGTGATGCACACACTCCTCCAGAAGTGTGCGCTGGAGATCCTTAAAGGACCTGAGGGAGAAACAATGATATACAAATAACCCGTAAAAAGGAGAGAGGAGCTTGCGACGTTTCGGTCGGACCTAGACGTCGTCGTAATCTCCTCTCTCGTATGTGCGGATTATTTGTGTAGTGTTCCAGTCACTGTATATCTGGGTCATTCCATGTCGAGTGGACCAGGAGCCCCCAACTGACCGTCTCCAATTTCGATAAAATTTTACATGAAGGTTGGCATCTATGTCATACTAACTTTGGGAATGTTTTAGTTCATGATATATGCAGTAGTAGTAATGCTGTGGCCCTCAGAGTGGAGGCAGGTGAAAATGTCATCGACCCACAGCACACAGTTCAGGTTATTGTCGTGGCAGATCTACACGAGTAGAAGTTGTGTAAGTAGACATCCCTAAACAACTTTTGGAGTTGATTTCAAAAATCGCAGTCCAAAAATTACATGCTTTTACTTTTTTCACGGTATGAAGCCAAAGCAGGCAAAAAAATTTGTCCTAAAGAAAAGCGTTGTTTTAATATGACATTATTGTAGGCAGCTACCCAAGTGGACATTGTTACATTCCTAAAATATCAGACTCCAAATATTTTTAGTTCCTGTGTTAATGGTACCTAAAAATGCCCTCACAGTGAATTTTAGGCCAATTTTGAAGGCAATCCGTTTTCTTTAAAAACCTTCATTTGAAAGAGCAGATTCTAAACTACAAGATATCTATTTTCTGGACAGGTGTTTTGCCCATGAAGGGAGAAAACAGACTTTAAAATAAAGTGATTTTTGGCTTGCACAACATTGTAGTGAAAACCAGGCATTTTTCAGTTGTAGTTTTTATTTTATTTTATTATCACACCGGCCGATTCCCACCAAGGCAGGGTGGCCCGAAAAAGAAAAACTTTCACCATCATTCACTCCATCACTGTCTTGCCAGAAGGGTGCTTTACACTACAGTTTTTAAACTGCAACATTAACACCCCTCCTTCAGAGTGCAGGCACTGTACTTCCCATCTCCAGGACTCAAGTCCGGCCTGCCGGTTTCCCTGAATCCCTTCATAAATGTTACTTTGCTCACACTCCAACAGCACGTCAAGTATTAAAAACCATTTGTCTCCATTCACTCCTATCAAACACGCTCAAGCATGCCTGCTGGAAGTCCAAGCCCCTCGCACACAAAACCTCCTTTACCCCCTCCCTCCAACCCTTCCTAGGCCGACCCCTACCCCGCCTTCCTTCCACTACAGACTGATACACTCTTGAAGTCATTCTGTTTCGCTCCATTCTCTCTACATGTCCGAACCACCTCAACAACCCTTCCTCAGCCCTCTGGACAACAGTTTTGGTAATCCCGCACCTCCTCCTAACTTCCAAACTACGAATTCTCTGCATTATATTCACACCACACATTGCCCTCAGACATGACATCTCCACTGCCTCCAGCCTTCTCCTCGCTGCAACATTCATCACCCACGCTTCACACCCATATAAGAGCGTTGGTAAAACTATACTCTCATACATTCCCCTCTTTGCCTCCAAGGACAAAGTTCTTTGTCTCCACAGACTCCTAAGTGCACCACTCACTCTTTTTCCCTCATCAATTCTATGATTCACCTCATCTTTCATAGACCCATCCGCTGACACGTCCACTCCCAAATATCTGAATACGTTCACCTCCTCCATACTCTCTCCCTCCAATCTGATATTCAATCTTTCATCACCTAATCTTTTTGTTATCCTCATAACCTTACTCTTTCCTGTATTCACCTTTAATTTTCTTCTTTTGCACACCCTACCAAATTCATCCACCAATCTCTGCAACTTCTCTTCAGAATCTCCCAAGAGCACAGTGTCATCAGCAAAGAGCAGCTGTGACAACTCCCACTTTGTGTGTGATTCTTTATCTTTTAACTCCACGCCTCTTGCCAAGACCCTCGCATTTACTTCTCTTACAACCCCATCTATAAATATATTAAACAACCACGGTGACATCACACATCCTTGTCTAAGTCCTACTTTTACTGGGAAAAAATTTCCCTCTTTCCTACATACTCTAACTTGAGCCTCACTATCCTCGTAAAAACTCTTCACTGCTTTCAGTAACCTACCTCCTACACCATACACTTGCAACATCTGCCACATTGCCCCCCTATCCACCCTGTCATACGCCTTTTCCAAATCCATAAATGCCACAAAGACCTCTTTAGCCTTATCTAAATACTGTTCACTTATATGTTTCACTGTAAACACCTGGTCCACACACCCCCTACCTTTCCTAAAGCCTCCTTGTTCATCTGCTATCCTATTCTCCGTCTTACTCTTAATTCTTTCAATTATAACTCTACCATACACTTTACCAGGTACACTCAACAGACTTATCCCCCTATAATTTTTGCACTCTCTTTTATCCCCTTTGCCTTTATACAAAGGAACTATGCATGCTCTCTGCCAATCCCTAGGTACCTTACCCTCTTCCATACATTTATTAAACAATTGCACCAACCACTCCAAAACTATATCCCCACCTGCTTTTAACATTTCTATCTTTATCCCATCAATCCCGGCTGCCTTACCCCCTTTCATTTTACCTACTGCCTCACGAACTTCCCCCACACTCACAACTGGCTCTTCCTCACTCCTACAAGATGTTATTCCTCCTTGCCCTATACACGAAATCACAGCTTCCCTATCTTCATCAACATTTAACAATTCCTCAAAATATTCCTTCCATCTTCCCAATACCTCTAACTCTCCATTTAATAACTCTCCTCTCCTATTTTTAACTGACAAATCCATTTGTTCTCTAGGCTTTCTTAACTTGTTAATCTCACTCCAAAACTTTTTCTTATTTTCAACAAAATTTGTTGATAACATCTCACCCACTCTCTCATTTGCTCTCTTTTTACATTGCTTCACCACTCTCTTAACCTCTCTCTTTTTCTCCATATACTCTTCCCTCCTTGCATCACTTCTACTTTGTAAAAACTTCTCATATGCTAACTTTTTCTCCCTTACTACTCTCTTTACATCATCATTCCACCAATCGCTCCTCTTCCCTCCTGCACCCACTTTCCTGTAACCACAAACTTCTGCTGAACACTCTAACACTACATTTTTAAACCTACCCCATACCTCTTCGACCCCATTGCCTATGCTCTCATTAGCCCATCTATCCTCCAATAGCTGTTTATATCTTACCCTAACTGCCTCCTCTTTTAGTTTATAAACCTTCACCTCTCTCTTCCCTGATGCTTCTATTCTCCTTGTATCCCATCTACCTTTTACTCTCAGTGTAGCTACAACTAGAAAGTGATCTGATATATCTGTGGCCCCTCTATAAACATGTACATCCTGAAGTCTACTCAACAGTCTTTTATCTACCAATACATAATCCAACAAACTACTGTCATTTCGCCCTACATCATATCGTGTATACTTATTTATCCTCTTTTTCTTAAAATATGTATTACCTATAACTAAACCCCTTTCTATACAAAGTTCAATCAAAGGGCTCCCATTATCATTTACACCTGGCACCCCAAACTTACCTACCACACCCTCTCTAAAAGTTTCTCCTACTTTAGCATTCAAGTCCCCTACCACAATTACTCTCTCACTTGGTTCAAAGGCTCCTATACATTCACTTAACATCTCCCAAAATCTCTCTCTCTCCTCTGCATTCCTCTCTTCTCCAGGTGCATACACGCTTATTATGACCCACTTCTCGCATCCAACCTTTACTTTAATCCACATAATTCTTGAATTTACACATTCATATTCTCTTTTCTCCTTCCATAACTGATCATTTAACATTACTGCTACCCCTTCCTTTGCTCTAACTCTCTCAGATACTCCAGATTTAATCCCATTTATTTCCCCCCACTGAAACTCTCCTACCCCCTTCAGCTTTGTTTCGCTTAGGGCCAGGACATCCAACTTCTTTTCATTCATAACATCAGCAATCATCTGTTTCTTGTCATCCGCACTACATCCACGCACATTTAAGCAACCCAGTTTTATAAAGTTTTTCTTCTTCTCTTTTTTAGTAATTGTATACAGGAGAAGGGGTTACTAGCCCATTGCTCCCGGCATTTTAGTCGCCTCATACGACACGCATGGCTTACGGAGGAAAGATTCTTTTCCACTTCCCCATGGACAATAGAAGAAATAAAAAAGAACAAGAGCTATTTAGAAAAAGGAGAAAAACCTAGATGTATGTATATATATATATGCATGTGCGTGTCTGTGAAGTGTGACCAAAGTGTTAGTAGGAGTAGCAAGATATCCCTGTTATCTTAGCGTGTTTATGAGACAGAAAAAGAAACCAGCAATCCTACCATCATGCAAAACAATTACAGGTTTTTGTTTCACAGTCATCTGGCAGGACGGTAGTACTTCCCTGGGTGGTTGCTGTCTACCAACCTACTAGTTATAGAGTAATAACAGCTAGAACCTCGTGTTCAGGTGTCATTATACAATTATTGTTGGTGACTTCAGAAATTTCAGAAATTGTTTTCTGAATTGATAAGGACCGATATTTATTTTGCAAATTAAGTTTAAAGTTGTCAACAAAAGTGATGGCAGATTTTGACCTTGTATATATGTTTCTAGAATTACAGACAATATGTAAAGTAAAAGGACACAAGTGTAACTAATGTCAAACCGTTAATGGCTTGACAAAGCTCCGGGAGAGCGAAACGTTGCCACAATAAAATGTCACATTAATTTTTTTCAAGAGAGATTTTTTGCCAATTTTGGCTACATACTGTGAAAAAAGTAAAAGCATGTAAGTTTAAGGACTGCGATTTTTTAAATCAGCTCCAAACATTGTACAGTCATGTCTACTAACACAACTTTTACCATTCAAGATCTGCCACAACAATAACCTGAACATTGTTGATTGTGTGCCGCGGGTTGGTGTAATTTTCACCTGCCTCCACTCTGACAGACGTGACATTACTACTACTGCATATCATGAACTAAAATTTTTCCCAAAGTTAGTTTGATATACATGACAACCTTCAAGTAAAATTTTATCGAAATTGGAGGCCAGGTGGAGACTATTTTCAAAATTGGCCCACCTGACATGGAATGACCCTATTGTGCCTTTTTTTTTGTTCTTTAAGGAGCAGTGATAACAACTCACTTGTGATATCGTGGTGTGAACATCAGTGAGAGGCTGTCGTTATTGGTGGGACACCTGTAAACTTTGTATGCCAGTTGTCACCTGCGTGTAGAACAGAACGTGTAGAAAAGGTAGACAGACAATCGTCCCTCCCTTCTTTAACGTGCATTTAATGGTGGGCTCGATACTGTTAATGGTCTTCGGGACGATTTATGCAGTGAGTCTCCTCTCGAAGGTGACCAGCAGGTCGTCGACACAGCATAGCCATGTAATTGTCCTGGGTATAGCAAGAAGTATTTAAATGGATTCAAGGTGTTCTATATAGAGGTTAGCCAACACAGCTAATAGCACTGCGAGAATAGTGTTCCTATTCTCGCAGGGCTGCGAGAATAGGAACACTATTGAAACCCTTCAATGTTATAAATCAAAAGGGGAAATCCATAGTCATCCCAAAATACTGTCTGTCATTTTGATTCCTGTAGGTGAAGTAGTTGTAATTTACGCATAGCTCAAGGTCGTTAAAATCTTGGCTGGGTTTCGAGAGGTCCAAAGTGTTGCTGACTGTGTTGTGGATAGGTGAACAGGTATGACATAAAAATTGGCTAGGCGTTTATTCTTAGCGTTGATGTCTCTGACACAGTTGATAAGGTACAGTGAGTGCTTGAGGAGTGCTTAGTTAACGGTACCCCACTGCGGAGATGTTTAACGAAGATCCCTCCCAGTCTGTGTAGGACACTGCAGTCTCCTGATGTAATAGGTCAAGAAGGTTGTTGGACTTGTGAGTTTTAAGTAAGCCATAACCCCTGGTTAGTCTAGGATTGCTGAGGAGATGCTAGTTTCTTGCCTTGTTCAAATTTTCGGAGTATTCGGCGGGCTTGGCTCAGAAACGACTTGATAGCTTCCAGATACTGATGTTCCTGAATGAATTCATAAACTTTGATGTACCCAAGGAGGTCTTGCGTGAATCTTGTTGTAGTAGTCTGCTGTGTTGAAGATAACTACTCTGCCCACTTGGTCGGCTGTGGTTATAAGACAGATAGACCATGTCAGCCACCATAGTCGGACCCAAGAGGTAGAGATCAACACCAGTAAATTCAACAAGGCGATCCCTGGAAGGTAACTGCTTGAAGCTCACTAATCACCACAACCCAACAACCTCTTCCCATCTTATCCGACTAGATCGGGTAAGGATACATATTTTGCTTGTGTGGTCGCGTGTACGCCATTTTATATTTCTTGTGCTTGTCTGTATTGTGTTTGTTGCGTGTGTTGTTGTCGCTGAGTGTGCGTTGTGGCCATTGTGTAGTGTTGTGGCTCCAGGCGTCAAGAATTTCTCGTGACTATACCGCGTTAACTGACAAATTTCTGACTTCAATTTCTCAAGGTAAAATTGAGATGGCTGAAGGCTTCAAAGACATTAATGTCAGTGCCACACTTTCCCTTCTTAATGGTTGTAGCAATCATTCCCCCCCCCCTCCCCCCATGGTCACGTCTC
The DNA here is from genome assembly GCF_038502225.1 of Cherax quadricarinatus. NCBI lineage: Eukaryota > Metazoa > Arthropoda > Malacostraca > Decapoda > Parastacidae > Cherax > Cherax quadricarinatus. Next base: position 18,184,245 of record NC_091330.1, read on the forward strand.
ACACCAAACATAAATGGAAAGAAAATATCACAGAAATCAGAAATGTTAAGTTCCCTTGACATATGTCAGGTCTTACAATGCCAATCTGCCAGTGAAGGGTATTTATTTAATCCGATGAACTGGAGGTACCTTCCCCTTCCTTGGATTAAACCTGACCTGCCATCCTCTGGCGTTGTTTTACCCCCTATGGTTCATTTTTTTTCAGACAGATGTATGTAGACACTCTACTAGTAAAGAGGGACTCAAGAAATATGTCCTGATAACTCTACTGCTCTCATACTTTATCCATATAAACACTACTTGAAGTATATTCTAACCTCCATTTTGATATTTCAATTAAACTAAATCAAACTCAAAAGGGAATAGGGACTGCCGTCCTTATACGCCTATAATTCTTCCCTTGAATAATAAACTTACCATCAGTGTGTGGGGGGGGACGGGGGGGGGTTACGTGCGTGCGTCACTTGACTCACTGTGTAACGTTGGAGAAAGTGTTGCACCAATCATACCTCAGGGTGGGGAAATCACGTCGTCTTTAGCCAGTAAGAGAGGAGGAGCCTGGTGATGGTGGGTGGTGGTGATGGTTGTGGGTGGTGATGGTAGTAGTGATGGTGGTAGTAATTGGTAGTGGTAGTGGCGGTGAAGTACTTTTTTATTTAAACTTTTATTTAGCAACAGCAAACACATCAGCAATATGCTACTACGCTATTCTAGTCCTAAATTAGGAATAAAAGCTAGTTATGTTTCCGTTATATTCATCACACAGGATGGGGCTCATATATAGTGTTGAAATGTGTCATCGGGAAGATTTCACGAGGACAATGAGGGTATCGTCCAGAAAGAACAAAAATACCGTGACTGGAACAATGTACAAATAATGACTGGAACAATGTACAAATCTCTCCTATGTACGAGTTATTCGTGTATAGGATATCGTCCAGTGTCCCAATAGAGGTTCACCAGCATCAAAGGTTTCCTTTCAGCAGTTACTATCACTTGGGAATTACCATCTCTCAAGATAGACTATTCCATACACCGCAGAAATGGATTTTTATTAACAGAGCGAGGCAATAACAAGAAAAATACATACAGAGGAAACAGTTCTCTGATATATCATCTTGATATATCCTGATATATTATTCTAAGATAAAGTGGGAGACAAAACATGTGATGGTACAGAATATGGAAATCTGGATGTTTCACATCATATGGATATCCGTGTTATATGTGAATATCCCTGTTAGTTACCGTTTTGTCCTAGGCACATGTCGATTAGACACTAGGCCTGTGTGTGTGTCCGTTACACCATGTGTCCATGAGTTACATGCACAGGTTCTGGGGTCTGATCAGGGACGGGGTATTTGGACTACATTAATACATACTACATTACTATATACATCAATAGGTGGAAATAGTGTTGGAGTAGGAAAGGGGAGATAGAGGTGTGCTGAACACAAGTAAGGCGGCTTGCGGCTGGCTGCGGTGGAGTGCGGCTTGCCGCAACAATGCTCCTCCCTCTGCTTCTAGCTCTCCCTCTTCTCTCAGTCACGCCCCCTGCTTCCTCACGCTCCCTCCCTCTATTTCCTTTCTAAGATCTATGTATACACATGATGCCGATTAGTTATTCTCTTCTTTTATTCTCCCTCTCCCTCGCCCTCCGTCCCTCACTCCACTCTTCCCTTAGCCTCACATCTACACTGAGGGAATACCTTAATCTTAATTAAATCTGCTGTAAGTGGCTCCACCTTGCTGTAGTACCACTTGCAATAACAAGAACCAGCCTGTGACTTGCAGTAAGACCTGTTGTTCTTTAATGTACTTAACGATTTCGATGTTAGTCATTAGAGAATATTATGCAGAAAATGCAGAAATGTAAATTAAATTTTAACAATCTTCGGTAATTGTAAAGGGGCGTGAAAAAATTAATTATGGCAGATTATATATAAAATGGACATGTTAAAATGTTAAAAGGCTATGGTGTAAGGATGTGACCCCTGGGAGTACTTGACCTGAACACTGAGGTGACAGAGGTCCAAACATTATACCAGGAGAGTTGGGCCTGATGGCTACCATATGCATACATACGTGTATATATGTATGTATGTATGTATGTATGTATGTATATATATATATATATATATATATATATATATATATATATATATATATATATATATATATATATATATATTTCTGATTGAGTGACGAATGGTCAGTGCAAAATGGGGAAAAGTAGGTGCGCAGATATGTGCTGACAGATTGTACCTATTCTTAAAATTATAGATTATACAACTGGCTGTTATTATCCAACTGCTATGATAAAACTGAAGAATGATTATAGCCTCATACTGGGTAGTGATATGTATTAGTGCTGATGGTGAGGGTGAGCAGTGGGAAATGTATAAAGAAGTATGGGAGGGTGATCTGAAGTATGGGCAGGAAGATGAACTGTTATACTGGAGTCTCCAACATGTGAGACTCCATCTTCCTGCCTATACTTCGGATTCATCAATGTACTGGACACCAGATTCCAGGCTTAAGCATTGATTACCTTGTCTTGTACTGTCTACTGGGAATATTCTAGTTCTGCACGGTTGAGGATCAGGTTATCTCGTCTTATGTCTTCGTATATCATCTCTGTATTGACGTGATAAAGCCACTAGTTGGCGAAACAACTTCAAATAAAAATACCCTACTCTAAGTTTCTAATTCTTCATCTTGTCGGTATTTTATGTCATTATTACAATGATACTACCTGGTGTGGTGTGTACCAAAGTACTAGGTAATACCCACTACACTACCAGGGTACCGCACAACGTTACCAGGATGATGTTACTGCCACCCAGGTGATACTGATCTCTGTAGCTCCTCCCCTCCCTCTATCTCAGCCCAACCTTAGGTATTTAACCCCCTCCCTCCCTCCCTCCCTCCCTCCCGGAGTCTGGACAAAGAAGTTAGGTAGTGTCCTAGCCACCTGCTTCATGATCTTATATATGTGACCCATCCTGTGTGTTGGACTGTGACAGGTAAACAACTAACTTTTGTTCCTACTGCGTAACTATAACATACAGAACAGAGTAGTAATATAGAATTACTAGTCTACCTAATATGTTGAAAAATTATATAAGTAACATATAAGTGAAGAAGTCAACAGTGAGTCGCGCGTGATTTATGTGGGTTACCGTGGTACGAGCTCCGGCTCCTGGACCCTGGCTCTCCGCCCACACACATCACTTTACCATGGTATGAGCTCCGGCTCCTGGACCCTGGCTCTCCGCCCACACACATCACTTTACCATGGTATGAGCTCCGGCTCCTGGACCCTGGCTCTCCGCCCACACACATCACTTTACCATGGTATGAGCTCCGGCTCCTGGACCCTGGCTCTCCGCCCACACACATCACTTTACCATGGTATGAGCTCCGGCTCCTGGACCCTGGCTCTCCGCCCACACACATCACTTTACCATGGTATGAGCTCCGGCTCCTGGACCCTGGCTCTCCGCCCACACACATCACTTTACCATGGTATGAGCTCCGGCTCCTGGACCCTGGCTCTCCGCCCACACACATCACTTTACCATGGTATGAGCTCCGGCTCCTGGACCCTGGCTCTCCGCCCACACACATCACTTTACCATGGTATGAGCTCCGGCTCCTGGACCCTGGCTCTCCGCCCACACACATCACTTTACCATGGTATGAGCTCCGGCTCCTGGACCCTGGCTCTCCGCCCACACACATCACTTTACCATGGTATGAGCTCCGGCTCCTGGACCCTGGCTCTCCGCCCACACACATCACTTTACCATGGTATGAGCTCCGGCTCCTGGACCCTGGCTCTCCGCCCACACACATCACTTTACCATGGTATGAGCTCCGGCTCCTGGACCCTGGCTCTCCGCCCACACACATCACTTTACCATGGTATGAGCTCCGGCTCCTGGACCCTGGCTCTCCGCCCACACACATCACTTTACCACGGTATGAGCTCCGGCTCCTGGACCCTGGCTCTCCGCCCACACACATCACTTTACCACGGTATGAGCTCCGGCTCCTGGACCCTGGCTCTCCGCCCACACACATCACTTTACCACGGTATGAGCTCCGGCTCCTGGACCCTGGCTCTCCGCCCACACACATCACTTTACCACGGTATGAGCTCCGGCTCCTGGACCCTGGCTCTCCGCCCACACACATCACTTTACCACGGTATGAGCTCCGGCTCCTGGACCCTGGCTCTCCGCCCACACACATCACTTTACCACGGTATGAGCTCCGGCTCCTGGACCCTGGCTCTCCGCCCACACACGTCACTTTACCATGGTATGAGCTCCGGCTCCTGGACCCTGGCTCTCCGCCCACACACGTCACTTTACCATGGTATGAGCTCCGGCTCCTGGACCCTGGCTCTCCGCCCACACACGTCACTTTACCATGGTATGAGCTCCGGCTCCTGGACCCTGGCTCTCCGCCCACACACGTCACTTTACCATGGTATGAGCTCCGGCTCCTGGACCCTGGCTCTCCGCCCACACACGTCACTTTACCATGGTATGAGCTCCGGCTCCTGGACCCTGGCTCTCCGCCCACACACATCACTTTACCATGGTATGAGCTCCGGCTCCTGGACCCTGGCTCTCCGCCCACACACATCACTTTACCATGGTATGAGCTCCGGCTCCTGGACCCTGGCTCTCCGCCCACACACATCACTTTACCATGGTATGAGCTCCGGCTCCTGGACCCTGGCTCTCCGCCCACACACATCACTTTGCCATGGTATGAGCTCCGGCTCCTGGACCCTGGCTCTCCGCCCACACACATCACTTTGCCATGGTATGAGCTCCGGCTCCTGGACCCTGGCTCTCCGCCCACACACATCACTTTGCCATGGTATGAGCTCCGGCTCCTGGACCCTGGCTCTCCGCCCACACACATCACTTTACCATGGTATGAGCTCCGGCTCCTGGACCCTGGCTCTCCGCCCACACACATCACTTTACCATGGTATGAGCTCCGGCTCCTGGACCCTGGCTCTCCGCCCACACACATCACTTTACCATGGTATGAGCTCCGGCTCCTGGACCCTGGCTCTCCGCCCACACACATCACTTTACCATGGTATGAGCTCCGGCTCCTGGACCCTGGCTCTCCGCCCACACACATCACTTTACCATGGTATGAGCTCCGGCTCCTGGACCCTGGCTCTCCGCCCACACACATCACTTTACCATGGTATGAGCTCCGGCTCCTGGACCCTGGCTCTCCGCCCACACACATCACTTTACCATGGTATGAGCTCCGGCTCCTGGACCCTGGCTCTCCGCCCACACACATCACTTTACCATGGTATGAGCTCCGGCTCCTGGACCCTGGCTCTCCGCCCACACACATCACTTTACCATGGTATGAGCTCCGGCTCCTGGACCCTGGCTCTCCGCCCACACACATCACTTTACCATGGTATGAGCTCCGGCTCCTGGACCCTGGCTCTCCGCCCACACACATCACTTTACCATGGTATGAGCTCCGGCTCCTGGACCCTGGCTCTCCGCCCACACACATCACTTTACCATGGTATGAGCTCCGGCTCCTGGACCCTGGCTCTCCGCCCACACACATCACTTTACCATGGTATGAGCTCCGGCTCCTGGACCCTGGCTCTCCGCCCACACACATCACTTTACCATGGTATGAGCTCCGGCTCCTGGACCCTGGCTCTCCGCCCACACACATCACTTTACCATGGTATGAGCTCCGGCTCCTGGACCCTGGCTCTCCGCCCACACACATCACTTTACCATGGTATGAGCTCCGGCTCCTGGACCCTGGCTCTCCGCCCACACACATCACTTTACCATGGTATGAGCTCCGGCTCCTGGACCCTGGCTCTCCGCCCACACACATCACTTTACCATGGTATGAGCTCCGGCTCCTGGACCCTGGCTCTCCGCCCACACACATCACTTTACCATGGTATGAGCTCCGGCTCCTGGACCCTGGCTCTCCGCCCACACAAATCACTTTGCCATGGTATGAGCTCCGGCTCCTGGACCCTGGCTCTCCGCCCACACACATCACTTTGCCATGGTATGAGCTCCGGCTCCTGGACCCTGGGTCTCCGCCCACACACATCTCTTTACCATGGTATGAGCTCCGGCTCCTGGACCCTGGCTCTCCGCCCACACACATCACTTTACCATGGTATGAGCTCCGGCTCCTGGACCCTGGCTCTCCGCCCACACACATCACTTTACCATGGTATGAGCTCCGGCTCCTGGACCCTGGCTCTCCGCCCACACACATCACTTTACCATGGTATGAGCTCCGGCTCCTGGACCCTGGCTCTCCGCCCACACACATCACTTTACCATGGTATGAGCTCCGGCTCCTGGACCCTGGCTCTCCGCCCACACACATCACTTTACCATGGTATGAGCTCCGGCTCCTGGACCCTGGCTCTCCGCCCACACACATCACTTTGCCATGGTATGAGCTCCGGCTCCTGGACCCTGGCTCTCCGCCCACACACATCACTTTACCATGGTATGAGCTCCGGCTCCTGGACCCTGGCTCTCCGCCCACACACATCACTTTACCATGGTATGAGCTCCGGCTCCTGGACCCTGGCTCTCCGCCCACACACATCACTTTACCATGGTATGAGCTCCGGCTCCTGGACCCTGGCTCTCCGCCCACACACATCACTTTACCATGGTATGAGCTCCGGCTCCTGGACCCTGGCTCTCCGCCCACACACATCACTTTACCATGGTATGAGCTCCGGCTCCTGGACCCTGGCTCTCCGCCCACACACATCACTTTACCATGGTATGAGCTCCGGCTCCTGGACCCTGGCTCTCCGCCCACACACATCACTTTACCATGGTATGAGCTCCGGCTCCTGGACCCTGGCTCTCCGCCCACACACATCACTTTACCATGGTATGAGCTCCGGCTCCTGGACCCTGGCTCTCCGCCCACACACATCACTTTACCATGGTATGAGCTCCGGCTCCTGGACCCTGGCTCTCCGCCCACACACATCACTTTACCATGGTATGAGCTCCGGCTCCTGGACCCTGGCTCTCCGCCCACACACATCACTTTACCATGGTATGAGCTCCGGCTCCTGGACCCTGGCTCTCCGCCCACACACATCACTTTACCATGGTATGAGCTCCGGCTCCTGAACCCTGGCTCTCCGCCCACACACATCACTTTACCATGGTATGAGCTCCGGCTCCCGGACCCTGGCTCTCCGCCCACACACATCACTTTACCATGGTATGAGCTCCGGCTCCCGGACCCTGGCTCTCCGCCCACACACATCACTTTACCATGGTATGAGCTCCGGCTCCTGAACCCTGGCTCTCCGCCCACACACATCACTTTACCATGGTATGAGCTCCGGCTCCCGGACCCTGGCTCTCCGCCCACACACATCACTTTACCATGGTATGAGCTCCGGCTCCCGGACCCTCTCTCTCCGCCCACACACACAGGGACACTACGTGTGCCACTCACCAAAATCTTCAACACTTCCCTTGAAACTGGGCAACTACCTGAAGTATGGAAGAAGGCAAATGTAGTCCCCATCTTTAAGAAGGGAGACAAAAATGAAGCACTAAATTATAGACCAGTGTCACTGACGTGTAAAGTATGCAGTCTTGGAAAAGATTATCAGAAGTAGAGTGGTGGAGCACCTGGAGCGGAACAAGATTATAAACGACAGCCAGCACGGATTCATGGAAGGCAAATCCTGTGTCACGAACCTACTAGAGTTTTACGACAAGGTAACTGAAGTAAGAAATGAGAGGGAGGGATGGGTTGATTGCATTTTCTTGGACTGCAAGAAGGCCTTCGACACAGTTCCTTACAAGAGATTAGTACAGAAGCTAGAGGAACAGGCACATATAACAGGAAGGGCACTGCAATGGATCAGAGAATACCTAACAGGGAGGCAACAGCGAGTCATGGTCCGTGATGAGGTATCACAGTGAGCGCCAGTGACGAGCGGGGTCCCACAGGGGTCAGTCCTAGGACCAGTGCTATTCTTGGTATATGTGAACGACATGACGGAAGGGATAGACTCAGAAGTGTCCTTGTTTGCAGATGACGTGAAGTTAATGAGGAGAATTAAATCAGACGCGGACCAGACAGGTCTACAAAGAGACCTGGACAGCCTTGATGTGTGGTCCAGAAACTGGCTCCTAGAATTTAATCCCGCCAAATGCAAAGTCATGAAGATCGGAGGAGGGCAAAGAAGACTGCAGACAGAGTATAGGCTAGGTGGCCAAAGGCTGCAAACCTCACTCAAGGAGAAAGACCTAGGAGTGAGTATAATACCGAGTACATCGCCAGAAGCACACATTAACCAGATAACTGCTGCGGCATATGGGCGCCTGGCAAACCTGAGAATAGCGTTCCGGTACCTCAGTAAGGAATCGTTCAAGACTTTATACAATGTGTACGTCAGGCCCATACTGGAGTCCGCAGCACCAGTTTGGAACCCATACCTGGTCAAACACGTCAAGAAATTAGAGAAAGTGCAAAGGTTTGCAACAAGGCTAGTTCCAGAGCTAAGGGGAATGTCCTATGAAGAAAGGTTAAGGGAAATCGGTCTGACAACACTAGAGGACAGGAGGGTCAGGGGAGACATGATAACGACATACAAAATACTGCGTGGAATAGACAAGGTGGACAGAGACAGGATGTTCCAGAGATGGGACACAGAAACAAGGGGTCACAATTGGAAGCTGAAGACTCAGATGAGTCAAAGGGATGTTAGGAAGTATTTCTTCAGTCATAGAGTAGTTAGGAAGTGGAATAGTCTGGCAAGCGATGTAGTGGAGGCAGGAACTATACATAGTTTTAAGACGAGGTATGATAAAGCTCATGGAGCAGGGGGAGAGAGGACCTAGTAGCGGGCGGTGAAGAGGCGGGGCCAGGAGCTGAGTCTCGACCCCTGCAACCACAATTAGGTGAATCAGGTGAGTACACACACACACACACACACACACACAACAGCAGCCAACATGGTTTCAGGGACGGGAAATCCTGTCACAAACCTACTGGAGTTCTATGATATGGTGACAGCAGTAAGACAAGAGAGAGAGAGGGGTGGGTGGATTGCATATTCTTGGACTGCAAGAAGGCGTTTGACACAGTTCCACACAAGAGATTAGTGCAAAAACTGGAGGACCAAGTAGGGATTACAGGGAAGGCACTACAATGGATCAGGGAACACTTGTCAGGAAGACAGCAGCGAGTCATGGTACATGGCGAGGTGTCAGAGTGGGCACCTGTGACCAGCGGGGTCCCACAGGGGTCAGTCCTAGGACCAGTGCTGTTTCTTGTATTTGTGAACGACATGGCGGAAGGAATAGTCTCCGAAGTGTCCCTGTTTGCAGATGACGTGACGTTGATAAGAATTCACTCGATCGAAGACCAGGCAGAACTACAAAGGGATCTGGACAGGCTGCAGACCTGGTCCAGCAATTGGCTCCTGGAGTTCAATCCCACCAACTGCAAAGTCATGAAGATTGGGGAGGGGCAAAGAAGACCGCAGACAGAGTACAGTCTAGGGGGCCAGAGACTACAAACCTCGCTCAAGGAAAAAGATCTTGGGGTGAGTATAACACCAGGCACATCTGAAGCGCACATCAACCAAATAACTGCTGCACCATATGGGCGCCTAGCAAACCTCAGAACAGCATTCCGCCATCTTAATAAGGAATCGTTCAGGACCCTGTACACCGTGTACGTTAGGCCCATATTGGAG